>NC_056743.1:423704729-423719729 GCF_019279795.1 Protopterus annectens | reverse complement strand
CTTGCAATGTTACAGATTTGAGGAATTGAACTTGTATAGTATTCAGATCTGTTTTTATCACCAGAAAGTGTGTTCACTCTTGCAGCCCTGAGGTAAATATATAGCATTGTACCTTGTCTATCTTTTATTTTATTCCTTTTCTTTGTTAGTGTTTTCGGGAAATGAGAAAAAATATCATCTGTAAAGTATAAGAAAATGTCAGTGTGACAGTTGGGAAAATGTGCACTAAAAGAAAAAAAAAATGCCAAAATAACAAAGGATTAGATGATATCCACTTTGGATATAGCCAACATTCAGTCCACTGAACATGGAGACAGCCTAGTAGAAGCTTTGAGAGCAGAACATATTTTATTTTGTTTAATTTTATTTATTGATCGATTATTTTTGGTTACCTGGAAAGCCCAAATGGGCACAGCAACCTGTTTTCAGCAGAGGCACAGGAAGAAAGCTACGCATGTATAAAATAGACATACATGCAAAGCTGAAAACATAAGGTTACAACTGTGTTAAATATGTCACAATGCAGACCACTATAAACATGGCAAGTCACAAGCATAATAAGTAAAATTCAGTAAAGTAACTCAGCCTGTCCCCAGATGACCCCATAATGCAGCTTTAACTGATACAAATTGCAAATGGATCAGGAAATAAGACGCCTTAATGTTGCTGAGAGAATAAAAGATCTTGAAGTGCAGGAGAGGAATACAGAATAAAAAGAAGGAAAGCAGTGCCTATATGAAAGAAAACAGATTGCTTTCTGCCAGATGCATGTGAGTATTGAGGGAGAAAACCCACCCCGAGTGCTAAGGTCAGTTCTAAATTGTTCCCTCTGCACAGAGGGTGGGATGACTTTGATGGTTTTATTTATGTATTTGGGTGTGTGTACACTCGGCACCAAATTAACCAGAAGCAGATGGAGAGGGTTTTAGTGCCTCTCCTTTCAGGAATACTTGTGCATGATTTACGTAAATTTCTTGACACTATTTAAAAGTTAAAAGCTGTTTATATGAATTGTTTCAAACTTCCTTCTGAAAGTTATTAAAAAAAATGGAGAAGACGAGAAAAGCCGAAGACATTGCAAGTGACTTCATTACAGAAATAAATGCCTTCATATGTGAGTGTGGGTGTAAGTTTCAACATTTAAAAGGGAGACCTTCTTTTTATGACAGGATAGTTGCTCGATGCCAAGAACGGCCAACCTAAAAGAATTCTGACGTTTTCATTGTGGCTAGATTCAGAGAAGGGTAAGAAGATTGTTGCATGTTCATGCTCTTCATTTTCTCCCTCTTCTCTGAGGTTCTGGAATCTGGGTTTGTTTGTAGATATAAATAAATGGATCCCCTTCATTATGTCGACTTAGTATGACATTGACTTTCATAATAGCGAGACCGCAATGTTGAATCTTTAAAAGCACAAACTCCGGGAGCATCATATTTTCTCACTGGGAAAGTTACCACTTGGCCTCCATGGTGATCTTTTCCCTTTTCGCCACTGTAGTGCGATCTTGGACTTGGTATATTTAGTTTGGGGGGGGGGGTTAATTTGCTTATGTTTGTAATTTTATTGTTGGTGGCCAAGTGGTAACCTTCACAGTTAGAAAATATGGTAATCTGGGAGTTTGTGATTTTAAAGATTCAACACTGTAGTCTTGGTTTTATGAAAGTCAGCGTTATGATAAGTCGATATAATGAAGTAGATCCAAATAAATATAGTTTGTGGAGACCTTGGTCCCATGTTGAAGGCTTATCCCCTACAATAACAATGTTTTTGTTTTTAGAATCTTGGAAGTGTTGATGTTTTGACTAGTAAATTCAAAGGTTATAGATGATTTGGCTTTGGTTAATTGCATGTTGATTAAATGAAAAGTAATAAACTAGTGGAACCCTTTGAAATGTGGGGAGACCTTACAGTAAGGGAAGACATACTCCATACCTTGCATGTGGACATGAGAATCTATTTAACAGATCAGGAGTGTAATTCATCTGAAGAAGTGGCAAGAAGGGGTAACTCCACAAGAAGTTGGTTACCTACTACTACACTTTAGTATAACAGAGCCTAGTTGAGCAGCTCCGTCTAAATTTTTACATCAGGTTCCATATGTAAGTGGGACATCACTGATTCCAATAAACACAAGTGGCCCACAGTTGGATGTTCCCAGTGTAAACAGTTGGGAATAAGGGCATGCACAGTCCAGATGTCCACAGTGACATGATGGGGATCGAATGTTTTATGTAAGGAAGCAACAGAGGTAACACAACTGGATTGGTAGGTTGTCATAAAACTGTTACTGCTCCAGATTTTTTACAATGGCCCATATCTCATCGTGGCAAATAGTAAAACCGTTGTTAAAAGAGAGAGAGAAATCTCTCAGACTTAAGAGTTATCAATTCTGCAGATATTAAAGAAGCATTGCTTTCCCAGGTAGTCTGCCCAAGTTTAGACCCATGTAAGGGACCATTTCAGGTACCATTGGCCAAGGTTCACTCGCAGTGGCAAGGAAAGCAGAATGACAAGGAAGTAATTTCTGATAGTATTCTGACAGATGTTATGTTAAAAAAATATATTTTGATGACATTATAACTTGTGTACATGCACTTACATGCTGTCAGCTCAGTCATGGGAAAGGTAATGGGGGAGACCCGTCCAATGCTCAGACCTTTAACAGAGGCTGGTGATTTGGCAGCTTTAGAGAGAGCAGTGTACTGGTAAGAAACCTGAGTGTGAGCCACAGCTGTCAAAAAGATACTTGAATTCAGAAGAGATGGCAGCTGTAAGTCTAAATCTGAGACACAGCTGTCATAAAATGTTTTCTTTAGGAACTGCAGCTGAAGATGATAACATAGATTGTTCAGACAGGCACTCTGATCCAACCTTACAGAAGTGGGGGGGGGGTAACCAAGGAGGATTTTCAACAGCAAAACAAACCTAAATGGGACAATGACTATACAGAAAATGGATTCTTAAAAGATTGTTGGGGGAGAAGTGAGACAATAGCTCTGGGTCCCAAAGGCCTACTATAAGGTACTTCTGTTCATATGCCATTGTATTACTTATTCAGGCTATTTGGACGTAAAACATGCAAAAATTAGGCTTATGCAACTTTTTTTAATAGCCTAATGTTACAAAAGATATGAGATGATACTGAAGTACATATGAGCAGTGTCAAAAGATTTGTAAGACGGGAGACAAAGTTAAGGTTGCTTTGGTTCCTTTATCCATTATGGAGGGACCATTTCAGAGGGTCTCTGGATTTACTAGACCTTGCTACACCAGGGTATTACAAGTAAGAGAAATATTTTAGTAGTGGTAGACTGTGCTAATAAGTGCTATGAAGCTCTGGCCTTGATATCTGTTCTGATAAAAATGGTGGCAAATGCTGTTAGAAACACTTAGCATGGTGGTATTTTCCTGTGTAATACAAATGGAAAGAGATTGGTTAATGACATGTCAGACTTATTTTTAAAAATACTGTGGAGGAAGACTAGTTAGACTACACCCTGGCATCTGCAAACACATGGTCTGGTGGCAAGTTTCAACTCTTTGCACAAACTATGCTTAGAATATTCACAGTGCAATTAAAGTGGAAGTGGACACATGCCTGCAACAGTTGCTCTTTAAAAGCAAAGAGGAACTCTCCAAAAATCCTTTTACAATTATAGCTATTTTATTATCACAGGGTGAGGGTGTCCCTCAACTTAATTCATGATCTGTGGGAGGGTGGGTGTCATTCCCAGTACTACTATATTGAATTTTGGTATGAAAATTAGGGAGGTCATGGGTTTGCACAAGAACATGTACACAAGCACAGTAGCAGCTGAAGATCAATAAAACTGGACAGTAATACTCCAAGAGTTTATACTTGTACAGAAAATAGAGATTTGTTTCTATAAACAAACTCAGCTGCAGGCAGTATTGTATAGTGCTTTTCATGGTTGTGAAAAAGGTAATCAGTTGTGTGGTGGACTTCCAAGGTAGAGGACAAACTCAAAACTTTGCCACATCAATGATAGGAGGTTACTAGGTTATTGACCCAGGGGTCATTTCAAGCCTGGCCGTTTCATCCTAGTGTAGTACCATAGATACTCTAGTCAATACCCAGGACTGTAGTTATTAATGACTTCCCATGACCAGGAGGGTTGTGGTGTTATACAGGGTAAGGATTTACGGTGCCCCATCCACTCATTCAGGTTCCTTTTGAACAGTGCCATAGAGGTGCTCTGCTTAACACTGATTAGCAGCCTATTCCAAAGACACAGCAGTAGCTGTGAGACATATCTGTCCCTCCAGCATATCCTATTCAAGTCACAGGCCATATTTAGGTCCCTGGAATGGGTAGCTCTAGTCCAGTTTGATTTACGGATGTGCAGCAAATTCATTAGGTTTGGGTCGCAGATTGCTCAGTAAGCCAGGCATAAGTATCTCCAAAGAAGTCTGTATGGTAGTGAGTATAGTGACAGGGACATTAGTTGGTCCATGTAAGGCATGTACTGGAGTCTCTTGATCTTCTTTGTTAGAAACCTCTGAGGTCTCTCCAATTGCTGCAGGTGCTTTGTATGGTACATGCCGAATGGGGCATTAAACTCAATTATGAGCCAGATTAGTGCCGAGTATAGATGGATTATAACTTCTTTTGCTCTAGAGATGATGCCTTTACTAATCAAGTGTGCTGCATAAAAAGCCTTCCTTACTACAGTAGACACATGGTGGTCGAAGTTAAGGTTTCAACCAACTTATGATCTCAGGTCTCTTATCACTTCGTGTACTTAGGGTATTGTTGCTGATTTGATAGTGTGAAGTGACATTGTTTGTGCCAAAGAGAATGATGTATTTCTATGCATTCATTTTGAGACCGTGATATATTTCTATGCATACATTTTGAGACCGTGACTAAGACACCAGTCGTCTTTCTGTGTAGGACACTCTTCGAATGTGCTGACAATTAGACCCAGTTTGCAGGTGTCTGCAAACTTGATCTGCCACAACCCCTTAGTTTTGACCTGAACTTCTGAGAAGTATATACTAAAGAGTAGGGGGCTCAGCACTGACCCCTGTGGCACCCTGCTGGTAACAGGTCTGTTGGTTGATATGGAATCACCCACTTCGATAGTGTGTGTCCAGTCTGTGAGCCAGTTGGCAACCCATCTTACAATGAAGGCGTTTACATTCAGTTTGCCAAGTTTATCGGTAATGCATGAGTGTGGGATTGTGTCAAAAGCCTTTGCCAAGTCGAGGTGTGCAGTGTGCACAGATTTACCCTTGTCAGTGGCTCGGTCACATTATGGAAGAAATCCACCACATTTAACAGGCAGAGTCTGCCCTTGATGAAGCCGAATTGGGTCAGATCCAGGGTTTGGCATTTGCCTATGTCTTTATTTATGAGGTCCATAATGATGCGTTCCATGACCTTACACATGAGGCTGGTCAGGCTTACGGGTCTATAATTCCCCAGGTCTGTTGCTAGGCCACCTTTGTGGAGGGAAATAATTGTTGCTGTTCTCCATTCTACAGGAACAAAGCCTGTAGTTAGGCTAAGATTGAAAAGTGTACTTAATGGTGTTGCTAGTTCACGTTTTAGCCTATTTAGAAGACAGCATGGGATGCAGTCTAGTCCCATAAAGGCTGTTTTTTTTTTTTTTTGCCTTGGGGCAAGGCTTTTGATGACCTGTTCTTCAGATATGTAGGGTGGGGGGGGGGGTATTTGGAGGGGATAGGGGATACATTTCCCCAAACCTATCCACTAGCAGGTTTACTCTCTCTCTCTGTGTGATACCGTTGATCACTAGTTCTGCACATGCTTGGGTCCTGCCTTTTAGGCTATGTACATAGCTGTAAAAGGCCTTATGGTTATCCTTGGCTGTCCTTGCTAACTTTTTCTCAAAGAAGCCATTAGATGATTTGACAATTTGTCTTCTTTCCCTGTTGTGGCTGAGGAGGGTGCTTTTCCATTGCTGGGGCCTCGTCTCTGTTTTCGTGGACAGCAACATTTTGTGTTTGTTATAAAGTTTGTTGATGCTGAATATCCACCATGGTGACTTGTTTTTACTTGGGGCTCTGGCTTTGATTCTTTCTGGTACAGCTGACATTTATGCAAATGATTGTACAGGTATTTAGTTTATGCTTTGGTGTAATTACAACTTCCAGCTGGGGATGGATACCCTCACCTAGGAGAGTATAGTTAGTCTTGGTGCGTTTTTTTTAGTCTGATTTCACCTGTTGTGAGTTCTGGTGTTGTGACAAATGAAGGTGACTGATTTGTGGTCAGATTTGACTAATGAGGGCCCAACAGTTGTGGCAGTGCATCTATTTGACATGTTAGTGAGGACCAGATCTACTGTTTGTTACTCTTGTTGGGGTATGAACAATTTATTCCGGGACATTTGTGTTAAAAAAAAAAAAAAAAAAAGTCAAAGAACTTTTGCACTAGTGAGTTAGGCATAGCATCGGTTTCCCAGTTTATGGTGGGATAATTGAAATCCTTCATAACCAGAGTGGTCAGTAATATTTGGGTTGTCTCAAGTTTGGCCAAGTAGGCTTCATATGAATCATGACCCATGCAGGGGGATCTGTAACTGGCTATGATTTGAATGGGGGTCTTACACACTGCAACCTGAACTTGGAGTAACTCCATGGAGTTCTCCAGTTTAACTAGATGGGAGGTGAATTTCTCTAATATAGATAGAAACACCGCCTGCTTTGGTTCTCAGACTTTCATTTTGAAGTGTGAAGGTGTGGAAGGCATTGTGGCCTTGCAAGGTCAGGGTACTCCCTGAGGCCTTGAACTAGGTTTCTGGGACTGCACAGAAATCTACATTTTCCAGTGATAGAAGCATTTCTAGGCTATGTGTTTTTTGGTTTAATGTGCTAGCATTTAGCAGCATGACCCTTATTTTGTTATAATTGGTAATTTTCATGTTGGGAAGTTTATTTTCGAGACCTTGCTTAAAAATGGCACTATGGGTGAGGCAATAGCCTTTGCTAGCAGCTGAAAGCCTAGAGGAGCCAGGTGCAAACAGTCTGTAGCAAAGCAGTGAGGTTTGTCAACCATGGCTTCCCAGGCTGAGAGGAAGTGGATCCCCTTTGAATGACACCAAAAACTAAGGCAATTATTGGAATCAGTCCTTTTTTGATAGTCGTGTAAAAAAGAAAAAAATGGGGGTTACAAAATCACCTTGAGGTTGTGGAAACAAAACCTTTAAATCAATGCACTATCCATGTTGTGGAATTTTTGATAGTGTGGCATCATTCTAGGTGAGAGTAGTATCTTGCTCAAGGCTAGAGACATAACTGCCTGAGACACATACAAAGAGAGCTCAATCATGTCTCTCTTCATGTAGTCCAGTGAGGTATGTCTCAAGTAGTTGACTCCAACATAAACTATGACAGAATCATAATGGTACTTGTTGCTGAGAGACCTGTGTGGATGCGTGATCTGATGAATTCTGGCACCGGACAGGCAGCTGACTGTGACTTTCTCCTTCTTCAACCTGGTGAGTGGGACATCCATATGTCTCACCACTGAGTCTCCAGTGACAAGGATATTTGGTTTTTACTCCTTATGTGCGTGGTAGGTGAGACACTGGTGTTACTATATGCCTTGTGTGGTGTGTGAACTGTGTCCACTTTGAAATATTCGTACTGTTCTTTATGGAGTCCACCCATCAGCAGTCTGTAAAGAAGCACATCTATTTTACCGTGACTACATAAAAGAGTTTTGCTATGACTCATTCCATGGCCTTGCAAATGAGACTGGTGAGGCTGATGGGAGTATAATTACTTAGGTCTGTAGAGAGGCCACCATTGAGAATGGATTTTCAGTGGCTGTTCTCCAGGCATCAGAGAGCAAATCTGTGGAAAGGCTGATGAACAGTTTAAATAGATGATGTTATTTTGTCCTATCTCACCTTCATTCATGATGGTTGGGTTTGGAACTGAGCATCTGTTCCAACTCGGCCACATACTAAAGCTCGAGAGCTTTCACTGGCTCGAGGCTACACCCTATCCAAAGATGCCTAGCGACTATTTCCCAGAGTTTGCCGGTTGCAGCTTCAGGATTGCCTTTTTGCTGGCTCAGGCTAAGTGAATTTTTTCTTTAACCTTTTGTGTGTTTTTTTCAGTAGTTAAAGTGGTAGGATTAATTTCTTTAGATAGCTGCATCTTTGAATGCTTCCTTGCCTTAGTTAGTTTTTTTTTGCTGTTTGTTGCTGATTTTGTGTGGGCCGTGGTTTTGTTAGGCCTTCTATCTATCGGCTGCTTCTTTCAGTGAATCCATTTGTTAGAGAATTCCTTTTTCCTTTTTTCCCTAGCTTAGCCCATTTTAGTTAGAGGGTTCCCCTTTCCCTGTTCTGAAATCCAGGTTTCGCCATTTTAAGTTAGAGGCGTCTCCTCAGGTTAGAGAAGTACGTCGTTTAAATTAGAGACTCTCCTCTAACCCCTTTTCTTTCTAATTTCCTTCTCCAAAAAAAAAAACCTTGGTTTTCTTTCTAGTATAGATGTTTTTTTGTAGTCTTGCTGATCCTTTTGTATGTTCTTAGGCTTGTGGTGACAAATTTACTATTTTTTGTGACTTCATTACTGGTTGTGACGGTTTTGCTTATTGTGACCTAACTGGATGTCTAAAGTGACCAAACATTCCAGTTTTAAGAAGTGTGATTCCTGCACATAAAAATGTTGCTCGCAGATGGACACACTAGTATGTATTGCTTGGGCACCGTCCATCTGCAGGATTCTTGTTCTATTTGCCATGGTTTTAATTTGAGGGGTCCTGCAGGAACGGAGGAACAAGTTGATAGGCAGGGGTTTGTTAAAAGGGCCTTCTGAATTGGCTGTTGAAGGGACTCAGACCTCCAAACCTTTAGCAAAGCCATCGAAAACTTTTTTGGCTCCAGCTTCCGAGCCCCCGATTCTTCGGATTCGAAGCCTGTCAGTTCCGAAAAGGCAAATTCTCCAACGGTTCCACCTGGAGTTTCGGAATGGTCTTGGAGACAGAAAAAGAGCTGGTCACCTTCCTTGGATCTGGTTCATTCGGTGCTGCAGTCTCCTTTATTGCAATTGATGATGGGTAGCCAAACATCCTTCATTTATTCCTCTCAGTCATCCAGGAGCCTTTTGGTTTATGATGTAGAGCAGGTGGTTAGAAGGTTGCTTCGTACACTGGCCCTAGCAAAAATTCTCACGAGCCCAGCCCAGATGGTCATGGAGCCAACTTCAGTAGCTGCTTTATGGTTCTGTTCCTCCTCTAACTCAGACAAGTTCTGAGCCAGAGTGCCTGGAGGTGGAACTATCAGACCCGAAATCCATCCCCGGAGTTTCAGAGCCAACTTCCGCTTTGTTCTCATTGATGATGTCGTCCATCGAGGGACCTGGGGGCCAAGACTCCATCATCTGTTCTTGGGGGGGGGGTCAAATTGGACTTTTGTCGGACTCGACTCTCCCACTCGGATCTTCGGCGCAGGTGAGTTCGGCACCCACATCAGCCTCTGAACCATCCTCCTTGGTGCAGGGGAGGTCTCCCAGTTCCTCGGAGCCAGATGCTCTCTTGGCCCAAGATCGTGGTTCCTTTGATGTGATGAGTGTGCTTTCCTCAGAGACTGCTCCACCCTTTGCTCCAGCTGCTCTTTCCTAAAAGGGCCAGTGTCAACCTCTACACCATCCCTCCAGCCCCAGCTAAGAGAACCAATGCCCTGGGATGCCCCAGTGGGTGAGACCCTCTCTTCTGAAGCCTCCCTGGAGCATCCCTCTGAAGAGAACTTGTAAGAGGAAACACATTGACTTCCCTGAGTCTTTCACATCGGATACTGATTTAGAGGATTCAGAAGGGTCCCCACAGTCACCCTCTGAGGATGCCTCCTTTTCAGACATCTTAGTGATCCTTAAACTGAGAGATGGCTGGAAGACCCTCTCCTCTTCTGAAGATGAGTCGGTATATCTGGAGGCATTTATTTCTCGACCCTCCACCTCTTGGGTGTCTCCATCTTTCGACCATCTCCTGGGTATAGTCAGTCGAAAGGCATGGGGCTCTCCAGAGTCGGTGGAATCAGTTCTGAGAATGCTCAACAAATTTATTATAGCCCCAGAGGACAAACAATTTCTAACTAAAGGTGTCCCACTAGATGCTATGGTGGTGGCGTAGGCCACCAAAAAGGAATTAGCCAAAACGTTTTCATCTGTCCATCCATCGAATAAGGAGTCTCGAACAATGGACATATAGGGAAGTGTATGTTCTCTTCAATGGCCTTTACCCTTAGGTCGCTGAATTATTTATCCCATTTTACTCTACTTCAGAGGGATCTCCTCAAGGAGCTAGGAGATACCCTCCAAGGTGCTACAGCAGGGGGGAGTACCTTACAAGGTAAACTCTCAGCTTGCTACCTTAAACTCTATAACAAACTCCTCCATGCGCCTCATTTCTTATGCAGCTGATGGAGCAAGCAGGGCAGCAGGCACCGGAATAGCTCTGAGGAGACATTCCTGGATGCGTGTCTGAGTTTGCTGAACCCTTTAGGTCTTCCTTTATTGACGCCCTTTTTGATGGCTTGTCTTTGTTCGGGCCAAAAGTGAAAGAGACTATTACCAGGTGCGAACAAGATGGCAAAACTATATCTGCCGTGGGAGTATGTTTCTCCATCCCTACCAGGCCTTATCCCAGAGGTCAGAAGGGTGGAAAAATGTGTCTCTGGAAATTCAGACGCACGTGGTGAATTTTCCCCCAGGGCAGAGGGGAAATAATGGAAGACACCGCCCTCACGGCAGAGGAGGTCTGCAGAATCAGGGCGACAGAGAGACGTTCTCTGGTAGGCCCTTCCAGCACTCCTGAAAGGAGGTCTGCCTGTCTACCTCTGGAGGCAGGTCAGGGGGGGTGGAATTATCATTGTATCCAAAGGCCTGGCTCAGCATCACTCAAGACAACTGGGTACAGTCGATTATATCCAGGGGATACATCATACCCTTCTCTTCTCCACCCTCTCCAACAAGGTCAGTGCCAGGCATTCCACCCGATCAAAGGGATCAAGCAACTCTAGAAATCCAAAGGTTGCTAGAAAAAAGAGCCATCCAAGAAGTCACCGCAGACCAAATTGCATCCGGAATTTACTCAAGGTTCTTTTTAGTTCCAAAGAAGACTGGGGACTTGAGGCCAGTCTTGGATCTCAGCAAACTGAACAAGTATGTAAAGAAAGAGATGTTCCGGATAGTGACACTGCAGCCTATACTCCCTTTTCTGGGACAAGACAATTGGATGTGCTCCATAGATCTTCTGGATGCATACTACCATATAAAGATGGCCAGGCGATCCAGGAGATATTTACACTTCTGGCTGGGAGCTAGTCATTACCAATTCAGAGCGCTGTCCTTTGGTTCTCACTACAGCCCCCAGAATGTTTACTAAATGCATGGCAGTAGTTATGACTCATATGAGGAGTCTAGGTTTCTGGGTGTTTCCATACTTAGATGACTGGCTCCTGACCACCACCACCAAGAATCTACTAACCAGGGCAAGAGACACCACCATTCACCTCTGCTCAGAGCTAGGCTTTACCATAAATTTCGAAAAATCTGCCATGTTGCCATCACAGCATATTACCTTTATAGGGGCAGACTTAAACACAAAAGACATGGTTGCAAAACTGCCTCACAAAAGAATTCAAACGTTATGCCATCAGGTGTCAGTATTGCTCATGAAGGAAAAAGTGCAGGCAAAATTTGTTCTCCAGGTTCTGGGTTCAATGGCAGTTGCAATAACATTAGTCCCATGGGCATGTCTATACATGAGAATATTACAGTGGCTACTCTTTGCTCAGTGGTCCATGCAGGAGTTACCCATGTCACACAAGATTCTCATTACGAACACCTGCAAGAGGGACCTACAATGGTAGCTTCAGTCCACGCAGGTAACAATAGGCAGACCATTTGTTCTCCTCCAACCTTGTAGCTACAGTGACCATGGACGCTTCCCAGATAGGGTGGGTGGGTGGGGGCAATATCTGAGACAGACTATTCAAGTTACTTGGAAAGAACATGAATACCACTTGCACATCAGTGTCCTAGAGATGAGGGTGGTGCTTCTGGCATTGCAAGCATTCCAGAGCTCTCTTCCAATAGGTACGATTGTGATACAAACAGACAATATATCCGTGGTGTGGTACATCAACAAACAAGGTGGAACCAGATCCTACCCCCTCTGCCGAGACGCTCAGAGAGTATGGCAATGGGCAATTTCTTCTCAGTGTTTTCTGACTGCAACGCACATCCCGAGGAAATCCAACGTGACAGTAGACAGATTAAGCAGTGCAATTCTTATACCTTATGAGTGGTCCCTGAAACAGGAAATTGTGAACCAAATTTTTCGCAAGTGGGACCAGTCTTGCTGCGACTTCTTTGCCACATCCATCAACTCCAAATGCAGCAGCTACTTTGCCCTAATTTCCCCCTCTGGGAGAGTCACCAAGGGATGCACTTATTCACGTTTGGCTCCCGGGACTAATGTACACTTTCCCCCCATTTCTATTAATACCCAAAGTCCTCCAGAAAGCCAAATCATTGAGTCGCAGGTTAATTCTCATTGCTCCTTACTGGCCTCGTCAGATATGGTTCCCCTTTCTATGGCCCCATCTTCAGGAGGAGTGTTGGATCCTGGGCCCAGTACAGGATCTTCCACCCCTCTCTTCAAAGCCTCAAGCTGACAGCTTGGTTACTCCACTTCCCATCTTAGCCAGGGTTCCAAAACTACCCCAACATATTCTGGTTTTGTCGCACAAGAATACAACTAGAAAACTTTATGCAAGCAAATGGAAGAGATTTTCTTGTTGGGCTGACAAAAACCATATAGACCCCTTTACAACTCCTATGTCTGCAATCCTGGAATTGTTAACAGAAATCTTTAATCGGGGTGCAGCAGCTGCCACAGTACGAGTACAACTAGCTGCCATATCAAACTACCACGTAGGAGTTTTGGGATCCAATATAATGTCCCACAGATTATGCAAAGCCTTTCTGAGGAGTACATTCCTTTTAAGACCTCCTTGGGACCTCAATTTGGTGTTATCTTCTTTAGTTCTCCCTCCATTTAAATCAGCCTCCTCTTGCCCATTAATGCTCTTATCTTGGAAGACAATCTTTTTAACAGCCATTACTTCTGCTAGGAGGGTTTCAGAACTGCAAGCTCTGTCCATCCATCCTCCCTATTTGGTTTTCCACAAAGACAGAGTCTCTCTCGAGACAAATGTATGTTCTGAGGCCAATTTAAATCAGTCTGTTGAGCTACACGTATTTTTCCCCAGTCATGGCAACAAGGCAGAATACAAGCTTCACTAAATGGATGTCCATAGGCAGTTATGTTTTTACTTACATAGGACAAAGGAATTTAGGAAATCTGACCAACTGTTTGTTTCATTTTCAGAAAACAGAAAAGGAACTTCAGTTTCAAAAGTCACCTTATCAAAATGGCTTACAGACACAATTACTTATAACTCTTAGAATAAACAGCTGCCAGAAAAAATTAGAGGTCATTCAACTAGAGCTATGTCGACTTCCACTGCCTTTCAAGCTAGGCTCCCTTTGTATTCAATTTGTGCTGCAGCTACATTAACCCTCATACCTTTATCACTCATTACAAAGTAGATGTGGCCTCCCAGAACAGGGCATCCTTTGGTTCCACTGTCCTGAAGAGTTTATTCCCTTGAGCCACCCGAGAAAGAAGATGCTGTCTCTTGAGCCACCCGAGAAAGAAGATGCTGGGGTCGCTGTCCCAACCATCAAGAATGAAGGTGAGATAAGACAGCATAACATAAAGAAGTTATGTACTCACCATAACGTTCCATGTTTGTTGTCCATAATCTCGCCTTCATTCTTGCATCATATCCTCCTTCCCCCTTCCTGGAAGATCAAGAGGAATTTTCTGAAATTTGCTGTAAGTTTCCTGATTCCCTTCATGCCTTAGGAGTTATGGGCAGGGGATCTGTTGTAGTTGTTGTATTGGGTTGCATAGTGTAGTGATTAGTTTCTCTCAAACGAGATCTGGGTAACAGTCGCCAGGCATCTTAGGATAGGGTGTAGCCTCGAGCCAATGAAAGCTCTCGAGCTTTAGCCTGCGGCCGAGTCGGAACCGATGCTTGGTTCCTGAACCCAACCATCAAGAATGAAGGCGAGATTATGGACAACAAACATGGAACGTTATGGTGAGTACATAACTTCTTTTTCAGATACATGGTACTGATTAGACTGGTATGTTATCTGGTCCCATCGAGACATCATATTTAGCATTTGACAGGGATTCTAAGAATTGTACCAGGGTGATTTCAGGTTAGTGGGTACAGCAATATGATAAGTGATATAAAGTTAGCACTAAATTTGTCTTATAAAATATTGGCTATATCCTTGGGATTGGGATATATTACTGTGGATGCATTCAGTGCATTGTTGAACATATTTTTTTGAGATAACTGAAGAAAGATTTGTAGTTTCCTGTGGTATCTGTAGCAACCTGAAATTCATATTCTGGTTTACTTTTTTTTTTTTGTGAGGCACAATAGCTTTGTGTTGTAGTCTTAATAGAAGGTATTTATGACTTTGCTTTTTTGCTGTTTCTATTTCATTTGCAGCCTTTTTGTTCTGTGCACTTTTTACGTTTGTATAACTATGGCAATTTTAACAACCCCCAAATCAACCACCGGTTCAGAAAGATAGGGTTCTCAGTTCTGTCTTTCTTCAGAAGGGTAAAGTCCATTAAATACTACCAGTTATGTTATGACTGATACATCTGTGTAGTTTTATATGCTCTATGAGTTATTACTACCAATAGAGTCACTGATAAGCAGGATATTTTATCTTTAGCAGACCACATATTTGTCATTAAACATAATGAAACAGCTGATTATGTTAATAGTCCAGTTACTTTCATAATAATATTTTTTCTCTATTCCCTTTTTAATCTGTTATGTTTTAGCTCTGACCCATACCAAGCTGTGGGCAATCGATCGTCACTGTTTTCAGACCATCATGATGCGT